>NW_025796728.1:10468940-10476068 GCF_021613505.1 Equus quagga | reverse complement strand
GCCTATACTGATTTAGACCCTTTGCTCTTCCCCTCCTAAGTAATTATTTTCATTTCTTATTCCAACTCATGTTATGAATTTGTAGTTAGAGTGATAAGATCGTCCTTGCTTTGGTTGTTTCCTTACCTTTACCCTAACGCTATAGTTGAATATTTGCTATCCTTTTCTGGTTCCATCCATTGGTCTCCCTAGTCTGTGGTTTGTGACCCCTTTCTCCCTTTTTTCTTTTTTCAGGTATGAGAGCCTTCTTGAGGATTTCTTGTAGTGGAGGGCTTTTAGTTACAAATTCCCTTAACTTTTGTTTGTCTGGAAAAGATTTAATTTCTCCCTCATATCTGAAGGAAATTCTTGCTGGAAAGAGTATTCTTGGCTGAAGATTCTTATCTTTTAAAGCTTTGAATATGTCACTCCATTCTCTCCCAGCTTGTAAGGTTTCTGTAGAGAAATCCGCTGAAAGTCTGATAGGAGCTCCTTTGTAGGTTATTCTCTTCTTTTTTCTTACTTCCCTGAGTATTCTTTCTTTGTCTTTCCTTCTTGCCATTTGTACTACTATGTGCCTTGCAGTAGGTCTTTTTACAGTGACAAATCTAGGAGATCTGAAAGCTTCTTCTGCACACATTTCTCCGTTAATCCCTAGATTTGGGACGTTCTCTTCTATAATTTCATTAAGTACACTTTCTGCTCCATTTTCCTTTTTCACGTTCTCCAGAATTCCTATGATACTTAAGTTCTTACTCCTCATTGAATCCACTATCTCTCAAAGATTTTCCTCGTTTTTTTTAATTCTTAGTTCTCTTTCTTCCTCTGTCTGGAGCCATTCAGCCTGTCTATCTTCAGTTATGTTAATTTGCTCTTCTATGGTGTCTACACGGGCATTCAGGGAATCCGTATTCTGTTTTATCTGGTCCATTGTGTTTCTCATCTCTAGTAATTGTTTGATTCTTCTTTATAATTTCAATCTCTTTTGTGAAGTAACTCCAGAACTCATTGGCTTGTTTCTCTTTCTCTCTACCTCATTGAGTTTTTTGATTATAGCTGCTCTGAACTCATTATCACTTAGTTTACCTAATTCCAAGTCCTCAGGACTTAATTCTATGTTTTTATTGTTTTCCTTCTGGTCTGGGGCTTTTATAAATTGCTGGATGGTAGAGAAGCGGTTTTTTCACATGGTGGTAGAATTCGGTTGCAGTTACAGCCTGTCGCCACTAGACTGGGGTCGAGAGCCACGTGTTCTGAGCTCTCCGCCTTCGGGCAAGATGGCGGCACCCAGTGTGCTTTTCCATGAGGGAGGGGCTGCTATTCTAGAGCAACGATCTGGATTCAGATCAGTTCTGTTCTCTGGTCTCCCAAGGCCCTGGGTTTATGGAGTCCCCGCACACAGACGCTTTCCCCCGTCAGCAGGTTTCCAGTGAACCAGCAGCAGGAGTCCTGGATGATCCCCCAGTCGCGCAGCCCCTCCCCTGCTCCTTCCCAGACCCGCGCAGCAGGGATCACAGACTCTAGGGGAGGGTACGACATTCTCTCCTACCGGTTCCAGCTCCTCCGAGGCCGTCAGCAAGGTCTATGTTCTCCACCTTCTTGGTATTGTAGGTCTCTAACGTGTTGGCATTAGATTTATTCTCTGAAATTCAGTTTTCCCAATCCTTTGCTGTATTTTGGAGGGGAGAGAATCCCAGGTGAGCTCACCCCACCATTTTGCTCCGCCCCTTCTCCCTTCCTCTGCCCATTTTTTGATTGAGTTGTTTGGGAGGTTTTTTTTGTTGAGTTGGATGAGTTCTTTATATATTTTGGAGATCAACTCCTTGTCTGATAAATGATTTGCAAATATTTTCTCCCAGTTGCTGAGTTGTCATTCCATTTTGTTCATGGTTTCCTTTGCTTTGCAGAAGCTTTTTAGTCTGACGTAGTCCCACTTGTTAACTTTTTCTCTTGTTTCCCTTGCCCGAGTAGACATGGTATTCAAAAAGATGTGGCTAAGACCAATGTCAAAGAGTGTACTGCCTATATTTTCTTCTAGGAGTTTATGGTTTCAGGTCTTACCTTCAAATCTTTAATCCATTTAGAGTTAATTTTTGTGTATGGTGCAAGATAATGGTCTACTTTCATTCTTTTGCATGTAGCTGTCCAGTTTTCCCAACACATTTATTGAAGAGACTTTCCTTTCTCCATTGTATGTTCCTGGCTCCTTTGCCAAAGATTAACTGTCCATCGATGTGTGGTTTTATTTCTGGGCTTTCAATTCTGATCCATTGATCTGTTTGTCTGTTTTTGTGCTAGTACCATGCTGTTTTGATTGCTATAGCTTTGCAGTATGTTTTGAAGTCAGGGATTGTGATACCTCCAGCTTTCTTCTTTTTCTCAGGATTGCTTTGGCTATTCGGGATCTTTTGTTGTTCCATATAAATTTTTGGATTCTTTTGTCCTATTTCTGTGAAGAATGTCATAGGGATTTTGATTGGGATTGCATTCAATCTGCAGATTGCTTTAGGTAGAATGGACATTTTAACTATGTTTAGTCTTCTGACCCATGAACATGGAATATCTTTCCATTTCTTTATGTCTTCTTCACTTTCTTTCAATAATGTCTTATTGTTTTCAGCGTACAGGTCTTTCACCTCTTTGGTTAAGTTTATTCCTAGATATTTTATTCTTTTTGTTGTGATTGTGAATGAGATTGTATTCTTGATTTCTCTTTCTGCTAGTTCATTGTTAGTGCATAGGAATGCAACGGATTTTTTTAAATTGATTTTGTACCCTGCAACTTTGCTGTAGTTGTTGATTAGGACTTTTTTAATTTTTGTAATGGTTCAATAAAATGATACAACTAAGCAAAATGAAAATTACATAAACCATTCCAAGTTACTTATTACTCTCTGCATGGAGAATTGAGACCAACACAGACTTAAAACAGGCTTGAAAAGAAGCAGCTAAATAAAATTCAAAGACTGCCCCAACACAAGTTCAAACCTGCACCGTCAAACTGAAGAATCTTTCTCAGAAAAAAAACACATATAGCTATGAATCTGCTTGGAGAGAAAAGGTTTGACTACCAAGATCTGAAGGTCCCTTCAAGCTCTAAGATTCTAGTATTGAAACAATCTCGTAAACACTAAGGTATTTAAATTCTTCTCAAGAAATTCAAAATAACCCAGAAAAACTCTACATGCAAGCCTCTATCCCATACCCCATCACCTATCATCTCCTGAACTATGACCCACTGTGGCTCTGAGAATCTTTTTACTTATCCAATCCCAGCACTTCTAGCCTCCCTACCAAACTCTTCCACTCTAGAACTCTTACTGCAGGACCAGCCAACTACCCAATATTCTCAACCTCTTCTCCAGTGTTACCTCCTCAGCCTTCCCTTCACTGAAACCTGGCTATCCTCTAAGGACACCACTTTGCCTAAAGTCCTCCCAAGCAGAGGCTTGTTTAGTCTTTCACACACCATGTACAGGAGGCAAGACTGGTGTCTTCCTCTAGCCTCCTATACAACCCACTAGCCCCTTAGGCTCATCCCCTCCTCCTTTATTAGGGGACTAATCTCCATTTGTGGTCTGAATTCCCTCCCCTTCTGCCTTCTCAGAAATCATATACTACATTTGATTATCCTTCGCTTTCTGATATATCCTCAATCTCTCCCTTTCTGGTAGACCACCCCATCAGCAAAAAGTATGCCCTAAGTATCTCTTACCTTAAAAATACACTTTTCCCCTAAATCCCACCCTCCATTTGTAGCTAGAAGTCTTCCCTCTCCTTTCCCCTTCACAAAAAAACCTATCAAAAATATTATCTACTTATGCTGCCTCCATTTTATCTCCTCTCACTCACTCTTTAACCCATTTCCATCAGGCTCTGCCTCCACCATTCTATTCAAACTGCTCCTGCTAAGGTGACTAAGGACCATTCACGTAACTAAATGCAATGGACAATTTTCAGTCTCCTTTTTCTCAACCTTGGTAACATCTGTACCCATCTTCCTCCACTTTATATGTAGGACACCTACCACAGCATGGCTGCCAAGTGGTGCCATGTCTGCACCTGGGATCCAAACCAGCGAACCCCAGGTCACCCAATCGGAACATGTGAACTTAACCCCTGCACCACCAGGCTGGCCCCTTACTCAACCATTTTTTACAAAATCTCTCTTCCCTTTGCTTCTCTGACATCACCCTTATCAGACTTCTCTTCTACATTTGTGGCAGCTTCTTCTCAGTCTCCTTTTGGATTTCATCCTCCTCTACTTCATAAAACAGCTAGACCCAAGGCCCTTCTTACTTCTCATTCTGTACTAGTTTGTCAACGATATCAAGCCTTCAAACATTATCTACATGCCAATAATGCCCAAGTTTTTACATCCCATCTTGACTTCTGTTCTGAGCTCCAGTCCTGCATATCTACTGGTCTACTCTACATCTCCACTGGATCCTCACATACATCTAAAGCACAGTATGGCCAACAATGAACTCATCATCTCCACAAACCTACTCTGCCTCCAGTAGCATCAGTATCCACCCAGCTGCTCAGGCCAATAGCCAGAAAATTATACCTGATGCTCATTCTTTCTCACTTCCCACTTCCAATTATCACTCAGTCCTAAAGATTTTACCTTTTCCATTGAAACTAACTGGCTTTTCAGCACTTTCACTGCTACTACCTTGGACAAGTCTCTATTATTTCTCACCACTTCTCCTAATTGATCTCCCCATATCTATTCCTACCCCCTCCTTTGTACTCTACATGCTCAGCAGCCAGGGTGCTCTTTTCGAAATGCAAATCTGGTCATATTATTCCCCCACTTATGACTCCTTCTCTTAGACAAAAGTCCTAAACATTAGGCCCTGCAAGACGTGGCCCTATTTACCTCTTCAGTCACTCCCATCCCTCGGTCACTATTCTCTAACTACACTGTTTTACTTTTAGTTCCTCAAACATATCATGTAAGATCCTTTACCCCTCAGGGACATCACACATTCTGGTCCCTCTGCCCAGATCACCATGCTATCACAATTCCTTCACACCTGGTAAATCCCTTCCATTCTTCAAGTCTCCATTTAAATGTCACTTATTCTATACACCCCACCCAGGCCGAGGTTCCTCTGTTACCCTCTCTAAGAACAGCTTGGATTTCTCCTTATGGCACATATCAAAATTATAATTAAACAATAACTTATTTAAAGTCTCTTCCTGAGTTAGATCATAAGTACCATGAAGGCAAAGAGCATTAGCCTTGTGACTGCTGTATTCCTCAAAGCCCAGCCCTACTAGGGCTACTTGTTACTTACAGAAAAATTTTTCTAAGTATCAAGATGTGATTCATAATACGAATAAACATTCCTAATTCATAAAGATGGTGACTGAGGCTTTCCTGTTAATTTGTAATTACTAATTCTCTGCTGCTGTAAACACAGTGAATACATACATGGACCCACAGGCCAGAGGCTCTAACAGAGTGGCATGCCCCCCCAAAACTCTTACCTTTGGTATTTCTTTGGAGCCCAGAGCTTTGGGACCCTCTCGATTTAAGTAACTTCGATAAGCTTGATAATTAGTGCGTCTCTTTTCAGAATCTTCAGGACTTATAGACTTTGGGAAGAGGGAAAGGAAATTGAACAAAATCATGCAAAATTCATGTAAAACTAAAAATATATATTGATAAATGAACATTAAGTCACTTCTGTGTTTGGTCCTGAAATTAACATTTTTAGCTACACAAGTACACCCCAATTTATACACACTGGCTTATAAGCACCCCTGCAACCGCCCTTCTCAAACCTTTCCATTCTCTCTAAAGGCACATGCCTCAGGGCAGATTAGGTACATAAGCCAAGTAGCCAGCCCCAAGCAAAGAAACAAAAAGAGTGTATTTTATTTCAAAAATTCATGTGAATTTTAAATTCTATTCCACAATATATACATGTGTATTTTAATAGAATAAGTTTTTCCCCAAGTAAACTGATCACACAAGATGATATTCTATGTTTATCCTATGGCCTTGCATACCCCTAAAACAACCTCAATGGCCCTATGCAGCTGGGGATATGAGCACTACAGTCTGAGAATTATGGCTCCATATTAACAGCTGGCTCAAACAAGGAGCAAGCTTTACTCCAAAAAGCAGACACATTCTATATTCCACCATTATCCCTTCTACGTTTAATCTCTCTATTCTATTTCTCTACGGGATCTTACTATGGGTATATCTCAGAAAATCCCAGGGAAGTTTTTCAAACTATATATTCCCAAACCTACTCCAAGTTTCTGATTCAGAGATACAGGGTACAGCTAGGGCATGTATATTTGGCAAAAAAAAATCCTAGATAATTCTGATTTAAGAACCACTACAAGAGGGTCTCTGTTGTTTTTTCTATTTCCTATTTTACATTATTTTTAACTTGTAAGCCACCTCAAATTCCCTTGAGAGTAGACAAAATATCACTTCTACACAAATAAATGATTTAATCAACAAAATAGGTGAGCTACTTTAGTTATGAGTTATATACGCCATTACTGGCTGGTCCTAGACCTTAGCTCTACTCTTTAACAATGGTTCTTAAACACTGGTGTGCATTCTTATTATCTGAGGATCTTATGAAAATACACCTACCCAGACCACACCCACAACCATAATTTAACAAGTTTCACAGGAGGATCCAATGCATATGAAAATGGGAAAATTATTCATTTATAACATTAATTCTATGAAAAAAATAATTCTCAATTATAAACACCTCATAAAATAACTTTGAAGCACACACATTTATGATGTCAAAATTATTTGACCAAGATGGATTGAATTAAATAGACATTGATATTCCCAAAACTGCTTAAAAGTTTTCTAAGACATTTCGATTCCAACTTTAACAAATACAATGAAGAGTAACAGTATCATTTAAAAATATCTTCTCTTCTAATAAAAATAGACAAGCCTCTGATTACTGAACATATTTAGTGTGCCTGAAGAAAAACATTCGTCCACTAGATAAGTATTTAGTGAAGAAAAATCTAAGACCAAAAAGTTAATTGTTCCCTTAAGCGTATTTATGAACACTAACCACAAACAAAAGCATCTTGAAATCATCACCATTTCACTGCTCTGCACTAAAAAATAATGGTGATGAGTAGTTA
>NW_025796728.1:10098882-10112168 GCF_021613505.1 Equus quagga | reverse complement strand
ACCACACCACCCGTCTGTCAGGAGCCATGCTGTGGCGGCAGCTCACACAGAAGAACCAGAAGAACTCACAACTATACACAACTATGTACTGGGGCTTTGGTGGGTGGCAGGAGGAGGAAGATAGGTGACAGATGTTAGCTTAGGGCAAATTTTCCCCTGCAAAAAAAAATTCTAACTGTGCCTCATAGAATTTACTTAATATTGGAGTATTCTCTCCTTTGAAGTACTGTTTTTACACAAGCTAATACTATATAATTGTCGATACTCAGCTTTTTACAACTGATAATCACAGTTCTTTGAAACTTCTTTATATAAATATTGTGGATGGCTATAAATAGGTCATTGGGTAGGGCTACCATATTTTACATCTCAGTTACCCTTTAGATGTGTAGATTGTTTCTGATTTTTCTGTATTACAAACTATGCTGCATGGACTTCTGATTAAACGTGTAGGATACCACAAATGCTTTAATACTAGCTGCCTCCTGAAACTCCACTGAAATATTTTTAAAGGTAGAAATCTATGGGGGCAAAGAATGGAAGAGAAGACAAAATGTCAGATACTTTTCTGGAAGATGGAAAGCAGACAGGAGTAGAAGCTGATTAGTGGATGAAGTTCAAACCTAATTGTCTGCAGGAGGAGCACTTACATGGAGGCAAGCTGATTTGCTCCCTCAAACTCAGAGACCTAAGAATGGGAGAAAACAGACCCTGCAGAATATGGGGATGAGATTTTGTGCTGGGAGTAGGGATTAGTTGAAAATCTATTCCTTTTTACCCCATTAGGTGGGTAGCTGGGTTACTACTCTCTTCTTACCATGGAAGGAGAATTGCTCTCTTGAGAATTTGAAACAAGTTTTCAGACTGAGATACCAGTCACAGATTGAAAATGAAGATCAATTAAAATTCTGTGTACTTGGATGGTAGATTTCTCGTTTCTCAGAGAAAGAGGGGGAGGATCCTTTTTTCTAGAAACTTAGTGGTCCCCAAAAAAAGACCTTCAAAGGGATTCAGACATTTGAAGATTTTCCAACGAGAAAGCTGAGTTCCAGTAAACTTGAAAGGATGAACAAATTCAGGAATCACCAGATTTTTGAATATTACCCCAACGCTAACGACCAAGACCAAACCAGGATCAATACAGGGAGAAAACCTGAAAGTCTAACTGTCTTCAAAGATAAGATACTAATTACTTCCATGAAAAAGTACAAAGTGCCATTAAAAAAAAAGATTTTGTAAGTTAAATATTATACCTCAAAAATTAAAACATTTGGGGGCTGGCCCAGTGACATAGCGGTAAGTGCACATGTTCCGCTTCGGCAGCCCAGGGTTCACCGGTTTGGATCCCGGGTGTGGACATGGCACCGCTTGGCAAACTGTGCTGTTTCAGGCATCCCACATATAAAGTAGAGGAAGATGGGCATGGATGTTACTCAGGGCCAGTCTTCCTCAGCAAAAAGAGGAGGATTGGCAGCAGTTAGCTCAGGGCTAATCTTACAAAAAAAAAAATTGCAGTTTAAGAAGTACAAGAAAGATTAAAGAAGACAAAAAGGTGGAGTTTTTTTTTTAATTACAGTACCACTTCAGAAGTTCCAACATCTGACTAATAGGAATTTCAATGTTAAAAGAAATAGAATGAAGCCAAGTATCAAAGTAATCAAGGACACTCTTCTCCACTTTGAAAGAACCCATCAAGCACCCAGGACAGTGAATGAAAAAAGATCCACAGTAAGGTGCTTTTTGTTTCAAAACATTAGAAAAATGAGAAAGTTCAAAAACTGGGATTGTAGTGTGAGGAACAGGCCCCTAAAATGGGAATAAAAATGGCATGAAGTTTATCAACAATGATATGGCCAGCTAGGAGACAGTGAAGCAATGACCACTAAGTTTTAAGTGAAAATTACTTCTAAGAATTCTTGGGGCTGGCCTAGTGGCACAGCAGTGGTGTGCACATCACTTTGGCAGCCCGGGGTTCACCAGTTTGGATCCTGGGTGCAGACCTGCACACCGCTTGTCAAGCCATGCTGTGGCAGCCTTCCCACATATAAAGTAGAGGAAGGTGGGCACAGATATTAGCTCAGGGCCAGTCTTCCTCAGCAAAAAGAGGAGGGTTGGCAGCAGATGTTAGCTCAGGGATAATTTCCCCCCCCCCCCCCCCCCCAAATAATGATAAAGATAGCTAAGAATTCTCTTCCCAGCTGAGATGTCAGTGTAGAATAAAGATAGTTTCATATATTCAGGGTCCCCCCAAAAATTTGCCTTCCATTGTCCTTTTCTTGGGAAGCACCTGACTCATAATCACCAACATGGAGGAGTGAGGCATGCAAAAGAAAGACACGAGTTACAGCACAGGAGCTGATTATTTCTGGAATGATTGAAGAGAGAGCCAGAATGCCAGAGCAGCCGTTTCAGTACATAGAGGACCACAGGGATGATGACGAAGTCTAGAGGAAGATCAACAAAATGAAAGAAAAGAACTGATTTTCTGATATGTTTTATCATGTGTGAAATTACATTGGAATTAATTGGAGTGTAAAGAAAGAATTGGCAATGGTAAGTACACAGAAAATAGATAAAGATGTAACTTCAAGGAAAACAAAAATGTAAAAAAGTATTCTCATTAGGTGATTAATAACTATACAGTCATAATGTAAACTATTTTATGAGAATTGCCAAATACAGTAGTACCCCCTTATCCATGGGTGATACGTTCCAAGACCCCCAGTGGGTGCCTGAAGCCTCGGATAGTACCAAACCATATATATTCTGTTTTTTCCTATACATGCATACCTATGATAAAGTTTAATTTATAAATTAGAGACAGATTAACAACAGTAATAAAATAGAACAATTATAACAATATATTGTAATAATGTTACTGTAGGTATTAACAACCTCAGCATACGATTTTTTTTTTCTTATTGAGAACTTCCACCTGGTTCATTTAAAGGAAGTGCTTTGTGGCTTCTCTTTGGCATATCCAAATTGCCGGCATCATTACTCTTGCACTTCGGGGCCTTTATTAAGTAAAATAAGGATTATTTGAACACTAGCACTGTGACAGTCGATGTAATAACCAAGATGACCACTAAGTGACTACTGAGTAGGTAGTGTAGACAGTGTGGATATGCTGGACAAAGGGATGATTCACATCCCAGGCAAGATGGCACAAGATTTCATCACCTTACTCAGAGTGGTGTGCAATTTAAAACTTATGGATTGCTTATCAGTGGAATTTCCCATTTAATATTTTGGAGTGCAGTTGACCACGGCTGACTGAAACAGCAAAGAACAAAACTCCAGATAAGGGGGGACTACTGTACAAGGATGTGAAGAATGGAAATAGAGATGGACCGTAGAGGAGAGCTAAGTACTCTGCCTTGAGAAAGTGTGTTTTAAATCAATGAATACAAATATAGTAGTGTAAGCATGTTTTTGAAAATGCTTTCCTTGGAAGAATGAAATGGGATTTGTGTGTCAAGATCTACTGTCTATATGTGCGTTAGCAGATTTATTGAGATATAATTCACATACCATATTTACCCACTTAAAATGTACAATTCAGTGGCTTTCAGTATATTTGCAGAATTGTGCATCTATCAGCACAAACCAATTTAGACCGTTTTCATTATCCCAAAACAAAACTCTTCAGCCCTTAGCAGTCACAGGTTTGTTTTTTAAAATAGTCTTTTAGTAACATTTGACTTAAAATCCATATATATTAATTTGATGAACAATAAATAATGCCATATTGAGGCACTTTGTATGTCTTTGAGATTATTAAAGACAATCTGCAGACGTTTCTTTTATTGCTAAAATGCTTTCCCATGATGTAGTACTAATAAATATTACCACTAGCATATATAAAAGGGTCACCCCATTCTTGCTGAATCTAAGTATTCTCTTAAAAAATACTAATGTGAAAGTAACGTGGGTTTGTTTTTAAATTAAGATTTACTGTGACTGCGCATCTTTCCCAAGGGTTAATTTACTTTGATGTTCCCTTCTGTTCAGACCGTTGTTCACTTGCATTTTGCAGTTGTAATTATTTCTTAGAAAATTAGAATACTTCTTTAACTTGATTAAGACTAATCTTAGCATTGTTTTTCAAAGTGGAATAGGACTTAATATTGGACTTTCACTATGTATCAGATGGGATTTTAGATATTTTGTCTTATCTCGTTGAATTCTTCCAAAGTGGTTTTTTATTCCATTCATTTCACAATTGAAGAAACAAGATGAGCAACTGACCACGACTTGACCTCTATGACGTCCAAACTTGTGTTCCTATTTTACCATCCTGTTAAGAGACGTCTTAAGTTATTTTCCAAACTACATTGAACATCTGATTTCTCTTGTTGGCAATTCGATACTGACTTCTGAGTAAAGCTAAAATGGTTGGCGCATTCATCCTCCATTTCTCCTAAAACTACACTTAAGTGAATACAAGAGAATGAAACATAAGCTGATAACAATGAAGAAAAAAGGATAGGCTCAACAATGGTTGAAAGCAAAACCCTACAAAGTAGAAGCCAAACACATGTGAGCCAAAGCTACCACAGCCTGGCTGGAACGCAGGGAGCGTTAAACTGTGGAGAGGGATAGGCTTTGAAGAAACTAGGCACTGTGTGACGTTACAAGAGGCTAAAAATGGGAATTAAATGAAAATGGAGATATGTAATTCTCATCCCCCACCGTGCATGATTGTCTTTGATTAAAAAAGTGAGATAGCCAACGAACTATAGTCACAATACTACTTCTTCTTCTTCTCCTTTTTTTTTTGCTGAGGAAGATTCGCCCTGAGCTAACTTCTGAGCTAATGTTTCTCCACTTTTTATATGTGGGTCATTGCCACGGCATAGCTGACTAGTGGTGTAGGTCTGTGCCCAGATCCAAACCCATGAACACAGCTGCTGAAGCGGAGCATGCTGAACCCAACCACTGTGCCGTGGGACCAGCCCAGGAACGCTTTCTAAATGCTGATAAAAATATTTTTCATTTAAATTTTCATTCAACTGTCAGTCATTAGTATGGAATAAAACCTTTCTTTTTTTAACATTCAAAGATTCAGAAATTTTACTTATACACACTATCTTAAGTTGCTTACAGATATTTTGCTGTCACAAAATGTAGTATATCAAGAAATAAAGATACTTGGTGTCAAACAGTGGATCTAATTCAGGAGAGTGATACAGGAAAGACCCATGAGGACAACACAAAAATAAACCAGCTTTCAGCCCAGGGTTCACTGGTTCGGATCCTGGATGTGGACGTGGCACTGCTTGGCAGGCCATGCTGTGGTAGGTGTCCCACATATAAAGTAGAGGAAGATGGGCACCGGCCAGTCTTCCTCAGCAAAAAAAAAAAAAAAAAAAAAAGAGGATTGGCAGCAGATGATAGCTCAGGGCTAATCTCCCTCAAAAAAAAACAAAAAAAGAAACCAGGTTTATTAGAGCGGGATAGAGGGCTTTGGGAGAGGGGACTCTTAGAAAAGAGGACTTGACAAAATATTTGATATGGAGACAGATCGCCTTACTGCATAACCTCATTTATTCTTCCCATGTGAGTGGAGCCCCTGGAATTACACAGTTCATGTCCTGCATGGATGGAACAATTGGAAATGCACAAGAGAAAAACAGTTGTAAACTCTAGGACAAAACCCTACAGTAATAGGAATAGCTAACATTTTTTGAGTATTTACTAATTGCCAGTAATTGTTCTATATGCTTTTACATCTATTAACTAATTTAATCTGATTTTGCAACAACCCTGTAGATCCTATTATTATCTTGCAGATGAGGAAATGGGCAGAAAGATTAAATAACTCGCTCAAAATTAACACAGCTGGGAAGTGCCGTATCCAGGGTTTGAGCTCCAGTATGGTTGCAGAGCTGGTCTACTATCCTGTAGGTTATCTCAAGGGAAAAAATATAATTAAAATACACAACTTAGCTCTTCATGAACAACATTTTCAAGGCAATAAACACTGATAATCAATTTAACCAAATGTACTAAATCTATTGCAAGAGGTGGGGGGGTCTCTAAGAATGCCAAATTTTCATCTCTCAAAACAGACTATAGATATGTCCAGAATTTATAAGTTAAGAAATAGCATTCAAAGCATATTATTTTTTAAAAGATGGCAACAATCTGAATAAACAGTTAAGAAAGTTTCTCTCTCAACAGTGAGACCAGGGACTGGAAAAGGCTGGGCAGAAGACTTATTTTCATTATAAGCCTTTTGTTTCTTTAACCACCATTCATTTATTCTTTTCGTGAAAATAAAAGTTTATATTAAAATATCTCCCATTTTCTCCCTCTAGTAATGTTTCTCTAAGTACGCATTGTGCTTCCTGCCTCTGTGCATTTAAAATTACTGTTTCTTCTTTTGGATATGGTTTCTCCTCCATTTCTGTAAAGTGAAGTCTTATCCTTTAAGTCCACCGCCATGAACCTTCCTAAAGCTGCCGTGGGACTTCCTAAGTGCCCAGGACTTGTGTGCGTTCTACCTTATATTCTTGTTACTTTACTGCAGTCGATTGTAAACTCCTTAAACACAGTCTTGTTGCTCATGACACAGATTGGCACTCAATAAACGTTACGTGAATTAGGTGTGTACTGAAGAAGTACGTATCAAGAGGAGCAGAGGAAATGGGACGAAGGAGGGCACCATCAGCAACGTTAACGGCCGCAGAGAGATGGAGCAGCTTAGAGCCGGTCATTGCGTTTGGACAGTTGTTTCAGCATTTTGTCAGTTTTCTTTGAATCTCCCAGCAGTTTTGGTCAAATGATGAGATTAACGGCTAGTTTAGAAGTTAGAGAGTGGTGAGCTAAAACTTCTTTCAGAAGAAGTTTGGCTGTTTAAAAGGGAACTAAAATACTTACCAAGTAGAGACAGGTGAAGGTTTGCTTTCTAAGGTGTGAGAAACTGGTGCACAGGCACATTTTGTAAGAAAAGGAGGAAAGTCTGTGGGGGGAGAGAAATTGAAGATGTTGAGGAAATGAAAAATATTCTTTTGGTGGTAAAAGCGGGATACAGAAGATGTATGGATTCTATAATCAAGAAATATGTAAAAAAGCATATAAAATGCTGTATAGTGTATTGTTACTACTTTGAAGGAATTATTGTCAAGTGTGGATGGCTACAAATATACCCTGTTAGTAGGAAGAACCATAGAGATCTTGCAGGCAAACACTCTCATTTTGCTAGTGAGCTCAAGCTGAGGTGTGATTTGCCTAAGCTCATGCATACATTGTTTATGAATCATGTAGCTGGGACCTCAACTATCTCCAAATCTGTATTTTCCTCATCTCCCTACCTAGTCTGAAATACCCTGTCTGCCTCCTAATGAAATTCTACTTCACTAGATGGCACTTTTCTGAAACCTCTCTTGTATCTCTCTGAAATCCCTCAGCTTCAGGCACAGTACATTTTTTCTAGACTCTCAGTTCTTTGTGTAAACTTTTATTGTAGCACACATCACACTGCATTGGCACAATTTGTTTTCAGTCTTTTCCTCCTTAAGGGTTGGAATCATGTCTTTTCTACCTTTATCTCTAGCACAGAGACATGCTGAATAATTTCTTCAAATTGGAATTCTTGTTATGAACCATTTTAATTTTGTGGAAATAGTACCAAAGGTGCTATTTATAAGCCATGCCATATAAGTCAAAGAGATGCTCACGGACAAAGTTTTGGGAACATAAGGCATCCAAAATAGCCAAACAGAAATGTAAGGTGTCTCAACTCTAACGCCCCGAAGGACTTGGGTAATTCTAGGTCTTAGTGATCAGATTCGAGGCCTCTGTGAAAGGCAGAAAGGTTGTTCTAAGAAATGAGTTGGAGAAAAAAGGAAAGTGAATTGAGTGTAAAATAGCGATGTTTGTAAGGGCCCTATATTGTATTTTTATTTTAAGGATTGATTTCTACTCTACCTTCATCACATATTTCTTTTTATTTATACCTTGACAGCATCAAATACATTTGAGGCAAGTTGTTTTTTCTCCCCAAGTCCCCCCAGTACATAGTTGTATATTTTGGTTGTGGGTCCTTCTAGTTGTGGCTGTGGGATGCCGCCTTAGCATGGCCTGATTAGTAGTGCCATGTCTGCGCCCAGGATCCGAACCAGCAAAATCCTAGGCCACCCAAGCAGAGCCACGAACTTAACGATTAGGCCACAGGACCAGCCCCTGAGGCAAGTTTTAAGAGCAAGAAGAATACAGGCATACTTTGGCGATATTGTGGGTTTCGTTCCAGACTACTGCAATAAAGTGAATATTGCAATAAAGCAAGTCATACAAATTTTTTGGTTTCCAAGTGCATATAAAAGTTATGTTTACAGGGGCCAGCCGGGTGATGCAGTGGTTAAGTACACATGTTCCGCTTCTCGGCGGCCCGGGGTTTGCCGGTTCGGATCCTGGATGCGGACATGGCGCTGCTTGACAAGCCATGCTGTGGTAGGCATCCCACATATAAAGTAGAGGAAGATGAGGGGCTGGCCCCGTGGCCAAGTGGTTAAGTTCGCACGCTCCACTGCAGGCGGCCCAGTGTTTCGTTGGTTCGAATCCTGGGCGCGGACATGGCACTGCTCATCAAGCCACGCTGAGGCAGCGTCCCACATGCCACAACTAGAAGGACCCACAACGAAGAATATACAGCTATGTACTGGGGGGCTTTGGGGAGAAAAAGGAAAAAATAAAATCTTAAAAATAAATAAATAAAGTAGAGGAAGATGGGCATGGATGTTAGCTCAGGGCCAGTCTTCCTCAGCAAAAAGAAGAAGATTGGCAGTAGGTAGCTCAGGGATAATCTTCCTCAAAAAAATAAACGTTATGTTTACAGTATAACGTAGTCTTTTAAGTATGCAATAGCGTATATCTAAAAAACAACTACATACCTTAATTTAAAAATATTGCTAAAAAATGCTAACCACCATCTGAGGCTTCAGCGAGTCATAATCTTTTTGCTGGTGGAGGGCGTTGCCTTGGTGTTGATGGCTGCTGACTCATCAGGATGGTAGTTGCTGAAGGTTGGGGTGGCAGTGGCAATTTCTTAAAACAAGACAACAGTGAAGTTTGCCACATCCATTGACTCTTCCTTCCCCGGATGATTTCTCTGTAGCGTGTGATGCTGTTTCATAGCATTTTACCCGCAGTAGAACTCCTTTCACAATTAGAATCAGTCCTCTCAAACCCTGCCACTGCTTTATCGACTAAGTTTATGTCATATTCTAAATTCTTTGTTGTCATTTCGACAGTCTTCACAGTGTCTTCACCAGGAGTAGATTCCATCTCAAGAAACCACTTTCTTTCCTTATCCATAAGAAGCAACTCCTCATCCATTAAGATTTTATCATGTCGCATCTTCAGGCTCCACTTCTAATTCTAGTTCTCTTGCTGTGTCCACCACATCTGCAGTTACTTGCCCCACTGAAGTTGTGAACCCCTCAGAGTTATCCAGGAAGGCTGGAATCAACTTCTTCCACGCTCTTGTTAATGTTGATATTTTGACTTCTTCCCGTGAATAACGAATGTTCTTAAATGGCATCTAGAATGGTGAATCCTTTTCAGAGACTTTTCAATTTACTTTGCCCAGATCCATCAGAGGAATCACTATCTGTGGCCACTATAGCCTTACAAAATATTTCTTTTCTTTCTTTTTTTAAAGATTGTCACCTGTGCTAACATCTGTTGCCAATCTTTTTTTTCTTTTTCTTCTCCTGAAAGCCCCTTGGTGCATAGTTGTATATTCTAGCTGTGAGTGCCTCTGGTTGTGCTGTGTGGGACACTACCTCAGTGTGGCCTGATGAGTGGTGCCATGTCCACGCCCAGGATCCAAACCGGCAAAACCCTGGGCCGCCGAAGAGGAGTGCACGAACTTTACTACTCAGCCACAGGGCCAGCCCCCAAAATGTATTTCTTAAATAATAAGACTTGAAAGTTGAAATGAATTCTTCATCCATGGGCTGCAGAATGGATGTTGTGTTAGCAGGGATGAAAACAACATTAATCTCTTTGTACATCTCCATCAGGGCTCTTGGGTGACCAGGTGCAGTGTCAATGAGCAGTAATGTTTTGAAAGGAATCTTTCTTTTCTGAGCACTGGATCTCAACAGTGGGCTTAAAATATTCAGTAAGCCATGTTGTAAACAGATGTGCTGTCATCCAGGCTTTGTTGTTCCATTTATAGAGCACAGGCAGAGTGGATTTAGCATAGTTCTTAGGGGCCCTAGGATTCTTGGAATAGTAAATGAACATTGGCTTCAACTTGAAGTCCTCAGTTGTGTTAGTCCCTAAGAAGAGAGCCTGTCCTTTGAAGCTTTGAAGCCAGGCATTGACTTCTCCTCTCTAGCTATGAAAGTCCTGGATGGCATCTTCTTCCAATAGTAGGCCGTTTCATCTACATTGAAAGTCTGTTGTTTGGTGTGGCCGCTTTGATAATGATCTTAGCTAGATCTTCTGGGTAACTTGCAGTTCCTCCCTCAGCACTTGCTGCTTCACCCTGTACTTTGATCTTATGGAGACGGCTTTCCTTAAATGTCATGAACCAACCTCTGCTACCTTCACACTTTTCTTCTGCAGCTTCCTCACCTCTCTCAGCCTTCCCAGAATTGAAGAGAGTTAGGGCCTTGCCCTGGATCAGACTTTGGCTTAAAGGAGTGTTGTGGCTGGTTTGATCTTCTATCCAGACCACTGAAGCTTTCTCCTTATCAGCAATAGGGCTGTTTCACTTTCTTCTATTTCATGTGTTCCCTGGAGCAGCACATGTAATTTCCTTCAAGAACCTTTCGTTTGCATTCCCAACTTAGCTAACTCTTTGGTACAAGAGGCCCAGCTTTCAGCCTATCTGGGCTTTCAACATGCCTTCCTCACTAAGCTTAACCATTTCTAGCTTTTGATTTAAAGTGAGAGACGTGTAACTCTTCCTTTCATTTGAACACTCAGAGGCGATTGTAGGGTTATTGCCCCAATTTCAGTATTGTTGTGTCTTGGGAATAGGAAGGCTCAGGGAGAGGGAGAGCGACAGGGAACACCCAGTTGGCGGAGCAGTCAGAACATATGCATTTATTAATTGATTTCGCCATCTCAAATGGACACAGTTCTGGCACCCCAAAACAATTACAATAGTAACATCAAACATCACTGGTCACAGATCACTGTAACAAATACAATAATAATTTAAAAGTTTGAAATATGGTGAGAATTATCAAAATGTCACACAGAGGTGTGAAGTGAGCAGCAGATGCTGTTGGAAAAATGGCGCTGATAGACTTGCTCAGTGCAGGGTTGCCACCGACCTTCCATTTGTAAAAAACGCAGTATCTGTGAAGTGCCATGAAGTGAAATGCAATACAATGAGGTATGCCTGTAAGTTAAAGGAAAAAACATTGTTTTAGGGCCAAGGAGGAGAGAATACAGTCAAAACCAAAGTAAAAGAAGACTAACTCGGCAAGCATGAAATTGTTATACATGCCAAAGTGGTTATGTCCTCTCCAGGGGCCACATCAAAGTACTGTCAGTACTCTGTCGGTCCCAAGTCTAGGATCTCTGAGCAATGTCTGTCTCTTCTTTTTTTTTTTTTTTTTTTTTAAAGATTTTATTTTTTCCTTTTTCTCCCCAAAGCCCCCAGGTACATAGTTGTGTATTCTTCCTTGTGGGTTCTTCTAGTTGTGGCATGTGGGCCGCTGCCTCAGCGTGGTCTGACAAGCAATGCCATGTCCGCGCCCAGGATTCGAACCAACGAAACAGCGGGCCGCCTGCAGCGGAGCGCGCGAACTTAACCACTCGGCCACGGGGCCAGCCCCAATGTCTGTCTCTTCTTACTCTGATCCTGTCTAGATATTGTGTAACCTGTGGACTAAATTGAAAAGCTAACTGCCAAAGATACTCTAAATAAAATACTGCAGAAAAGTGGAAAATAATTTAAAAGATATAAATCTAGGGGCTGGCCCCATGGCTGAGTGGTTAAGTTCGCGCGCTCCACTGCAGGCGGCCCAGTGTTTTCGTTGGTTCGAATCCTGGGCACGGACATGGCACTGCTCATCAAACCACGCTGAGGCAGCGTCCCACATGCCACAACTAGAAGGATCCACAACGAAGAATATACAACTATGTACTGGAGGGGCTTTGGGGAGAAAAAGGAAAAAAATAAAATCTTTAAAAAAAACAAAAAAAGATATAAATCTATATTATTTAAAACTTTATGTAAATTACTAGGGTATGTAAATATATGTTATTTAAATCACACAGCAGCAAACTATAGTTCGTTGCTGCAATCCTTATATCTGCAACTGGTCACGAGGCAGTAGCTGACAAGGATCACCCTTATGATGTCCCTATATCTGTTCCACATTCACCTTCCATTTAGCTGGCACCTCAATAGACTGGGTGTTTTTCAGTGTGACACTAGTCTCCCTGGGTCCTCTCACACCCCTCCCCTGCCACTATTGAACAGCAACTCATTTCCCTGTTTGATAATATAGATTAATTACCCCAAACATTACTGCCACATTTTTCTATCAGTGACATAGCCAGTGCATTCATCATCTGGAGTGGATCATTTTTTAACACCTTTATGCTACAAAATTATTTTCAGTAATTGTGAAACAATTTCTAAAAAACACAGTGAATGGGCCGGCCCCGTGGCTGAGTGGTTAAATTTGCATGCTCTGCTTCCACGGCCCAGGGTTTCACTGGTTCGGATCCTGGGTGCAGACATGGCACTGCTCATCAGGCCACAGTGAGCCGGCGTCCCACATGCCACAACTAGAAGGATTCACAACTAAATATACAACTATGTACCAGGGGGATTTGGGGAGAAAAAGCAGATAAAAGAAACAGTGAAAATTTCCTTTTATTAAACTTAATATATGTATAGTTGTGTCACAAAATAAAATTTTACAGTATAAAAAAGGAAAAGTAATAGACTAATAGCTTTAAATTGCATTCATGTATTTTTTGATAAAAGAGAAAAACCTACATGTAATCTGTTGCACAATGAATTATATTGCAGTTTCTATTTTTTGAGCCTTCTCCAAATTTATTACTAATATTGTCAAAATTGGTCTTTGTATATTAATGTTCAAAAGAGTTTATACCCAGATTTGTCATCTGTCTTCACTCATAGTTGAGTGAAGAACACGTTTTGTTTTATTTGTTTATTTTATTTTAAAATTTTTTTATTTTTTAAAGATTGGCACCTGAGCTAACAACTGTTGCCAATCTTCCTTTTTTTTTTTTTTTTTTTTTTTTTTGCTTTTTCTCCCCTAATCCCCTCAGTACCTAGT